>NC_091929.1:40965743-40980743 GCF_041260155.1 Ptychodera flava
CTTGGTGATACCCTGGATGTTATCACGCAGAACCTTACGATGACGCTTGGCGCCTCCTTTTCCCAGACCTTTGCCTCCTTTACCACGACCAGACATGTTTGTAGTTCAGTATGCGGATAACTTGGTATGGTCAACGTCAGTTTTATATAGGGCAATTGTGAACGCAATAGAAAACACCATTTAACATTAAGTTAACAATCACAGTACATTTAATATTTCCCGCCTTTAAGACACAAAAGATCTCACGTTGTTTCCTTTGTCCGTAAATGCATAATATTAGCAACATTGATCAGGCAAAGGTGTGAAGTAAAAGTTGGTAATCTATTGTAGACCATTGTGCATGGAAGTGCTACGAAAATGAAAAGCACTTCCATTGTACAGAGAGGGTTTTGCACTACGGAAAACTTTTTTTTTGTGAGAAGGACAACACAAGTCCACGCCATGGACCTACTACTATTCCATGTTCTCGAGATATGAGCTATGTTTTTCAAAAATTAGCCCCCGGACCACAATCTAAGCGAGAATGAAAGCCTTATCATAATCTTGCATCTATGAGATTTGTAAAACACAAACCTACTCCATACATTCTATTTCCATGTTCACAAGAATGTTAACATAAAGTTTATATATGGACAAGTGATAAGCGACAAGTGACCTTGTCTAATATTAAATCAAATCCGACTGCGTATTGAAGAATGACAATTTTTACATATATGAGTCTGTGGACAAAGTTTGTACAAATCCTTTGAATTTTCCTTGTGTAATGTCAATGTGCTGTGAATTCGTTAGAAGATTGTGACACACGCATATACTGCTAAACGTTCCCCCCATCGTGACGGTTCAAGGCCCCTCAATTCTTAACCCTTGTGTTCTTTTGTAGTAAAAGGTATTGCACAATACCAGCGCTTCAAGGAAATTCAAGAGAACCATGGCATGTTTGCGTGAAAACCCAACACTGTGGTTGAATCATGACTATGTCATAACATAGAGGAAAGAAGCTGGATCTGACGACGAGTGTTGATGTATAACTGGAACTTATTTATTGAATACGGAACCATTACTAGGCCTCTCGGCCCAGCCGCTGATACATGAGTCTGTCTGAGTCCAAGTTGCTAGTTACGGTCAAAGTTCTAGTTTCTGAGTGAATGTCCTGTCAGGGTCACTCCACAAGAGGGAGGACCGCAGTGCTACGCGTAAGACGTCTCCGATACGAAGGGTTGGGGGGTTGGAGAGTTGAATAGTTAGTTTTTAAATTTGAACATCGTCAATATGGTAATCGAAATTGTTCTAGAAACGGATCTCACTGGGAGAAACTTTTGATCACAAACATAACCGCGGACATTGCCCGATACAGCTTGTATACATCTGCTATCAGCACTGCAACACATACATTATTCGATTATTTTCAAAGTACGATGTCATATTTCTAATTACAAAAAAAATGTACTTTCCACTTGATGTTCTTCTGAAATTCTGTACTTTCCTTGTGTATTTTGTGTAAATGTAATATTTTTGTATTCTATCTATATTTGAGACACCTTTTATAAGGCTTGAGGGCAAGCCTTTGTGGGAGAAAGAACGATGTCATGTTTCTATAATTTGTACCGGTTACTGTAAATCTTCATTCTAGTAATTCGCCAAATTTCAACATTTCGCCACTTGGGCTTGAATTCTCACGATTTACCAGAGGTGTAATTCTTCAAAATTGGAGGCAAATTACATTTTCAAGTCTCTTCTGTTTAAATTCAATGGCAGCGTCATTCCAGGCACCCGCGTGTCTCGTGAATTCCTATGATTATGCATGGAATGTCTCACGCAAGGTTGGACAATAGAAAGACAATGTTGTCGAACTTTTATCAGAACTGTCACAGCTTGGATTTAAAACAATGGCGTTGTTACATGTCTTATGCATACTACATATTAATCATTGTGAAACTAGCGTTGGCAAGTTTTCTTGTCGACAAAGTATTGTAAATTTGAGAGTCAGACTTTGGGGGCCTTGGAGTGAGCATATCTCCAGGCTCTCGGAGCTAAGAGTTGCCCCAGGCAGCCATCAGGCTGACATGGGGAAATAAAATTTCGAGCGCAACGTTAATTCCTGTGTCGCCTGATCTATATATTTACTCCATCTACGCGTACTGTGGTCTGAAGTTCCCCTTAATCCTGATTCTGAACAGCATGAACACTTCTTTTCAATTTCTTTACAATTTGATAACTACACAAGGTTGTAATATTTTAATATCAGAACAGTCACATAATAGTAACCTACCGTATACTAAATGTATGGTAATATTAACCTGTTGCAGGGGGGGGGGGTACTTGAGAAAGTTTGTCGAGCGCGTTGGTGTGGCAGTTATTGTGTAAGAAATTAAAATAATTATTCCACTGATTTTATTTTGGGCTCGGATTCCAGGGAGTAATATTCCATTGCAACAACCTGTCAACGAGAGCCAACTTTACTTCACATCACACTATTACGGTACGAATCATACTTATCAAAATATGGGCGGTTAGTTACTATATTTTTGCTACATCCAAAGTTTCACGATTGTATGAAAATAGTGATTAGATGCCCATGACAAAATTTAAACTGTTCCATCGATACTCTTCGCCCCTAATGAATATTATTAACACATACAGCAAATTCCCCGGGCAAATTTCTGTCTGTCCTGTCTCCTTTCTCTCCCTGTCTTTGTCGTTGTCTCTCTGCATCTGTTGCGTCTCTCTCTCTCTCTCTCTCTCTCTCTCTCTCTCTCTCTCTCTCTCTCTCTCTCTCTCTCTCTCTCTCTCTCCCCTCTCTCTCTCTCTCTCTCCCTCCCCCCTCTCTCTCTCTCTCTCTCTCTCTCTCTCTCTCTCCTTCTCTCTCTCTCTCTCTCTCTCTCTCTCTCTCTCTCTCTCTATCTCTCTCTCTCTCTCTCTCACAAGTGCACAAAGTTTGTATTTCCAATATCCAAGGACGTCTTAAACATTCCCCATTAGAGCAAACGTACGCGTGATATTAGGACTTTCATTTGTCCAGGAGCTGGAGATCTTCGGCAAGAAAATCTAATCATAGATGGACTCCCTGATTTTGAAATTTGAGGTCATTACATCTTACGGCCAGCAAAGAAGATCATCAAAGTGTGTTCGGAGGAATTAGTAACCTGGAAAAGTAGATGCCGATGGGGTGAGGGGGCAAGCGCATACGAATTCATGGCCCTGCGTTATGCTGTTTGCCCAGCAATTTAGGATTCAATTCAAACTTTAATAGAAAGTCTCTCCAAACCAATCATACATCCACTGTAAACCAACACCATACTCACAGGTGAACCAATCACAAGCATGAACAATCGTACAACAAAAATAATAAACCCAGTAAATCAAATTAAGGAAATCATGTGGACGGATTTGTTTTATTTAATAATTAATAATCACAACAAATTTGACATAAAGGTTGTAAATTGTAGAAATTAGGTCCTCTGTATCAAACTGGTAGTGTAAAAAACATTGGAATGCGTAAGTTCAATGCGTTGATTGCCTTGCGGCTATGATATGATGTGACGTAGAGTACTTCACAATGCATGGAAATTTTGACATTTAAGTAGCCACAATCAAGTTGATGTAGTCCAAAAGAGTTTCTTGGAGGACTGTACATGCTGATGTCCAACCTTCCGACTCCCTAAGTTACTGGTGATTAATGCAAAATATATCCATGCCCCCGTATCTTCACTCTTTTTGTACACTACGCTATAGCACTCCGAAGAAATTAGCAAATTCAAAATTAAGTTGCAGAATTATTGTTTATCTTTTTGTACCATTCATTATTTGCTGCTTCTTTTTATTTTAAAGTTTTATTAAAATTTGACATAATGCCATCATAAAATGAGCTGTATTCTAGGATTGTATTTACACATTAGTTAAAATATTAAGCAAAATAAAAGATTTCTTGTAGACATGAAAAGAAAAGACGAAAATGTTGCTCCAAGTGATGATGATGATGATGATGATGATGATGATGATGATGATGATGATGATGATGATGATGATGATGATGATGTTACTAGTCTCAGCACTGTTTTGTCATACACTGAATTCTATTAAGTTAAAATACTTCCAATGTATATTCCTTTCG
This sequence comes from Ptychodera flava, assembly GCF_041260155.1. Taxonomy (NCBI): domain Eukaryota; kingdom Metazoa; phylum Hemichordata; class Enteropneusta; family Ptychoderidae; genus Ptychodera; species Ptychodera flava. Next base: position 40,969,855 of record NC_091929.1, read on the forward strand.
TATCTCATCTAAAGTAACCGTGTACAGATCCCATTGTCTTAAAGGGCGGTGGTCGTCAGAACGGCGCTCAAAGGTCGCTAGGGACCCCTACGACCGATATAAACACTGTATCCAAGCTACGTTGGCGATTGATGAAAGTTAAAACATGTTTGTCTTAATGTACATTGTAAAATTTAAATGTTGCAGCTATTTTGACATGATGCATCTATATATAGTGCATGAAATACATTGTTTGTAAACAAGAAAGTTGCACATGCGCAGTTCCGACGACTACTTCCCTTTAAATTCTACAAGTTCCGTGCCCAACGTACCATTTCTCATGAATTGTCAACATATATTTCAGTTTCTCACATAGCCAGCCGACGTGCCTCCCTTCATTATCAAGGTCATGACCTCATGCATGTATATGAATCCCCTGCTTCAATTATAAGAATTTCACCATTTAAAGGCGTCTGATTATAACATTATCAATGCCCCAACCCTTCTCTGAATACCATTTTCATGTATCGTTGAGGGCGGTAAGTCACCGTGGGGGATTCGTAATTGTCATAATTGTAGTTGTAATATCCATTTTGTCAATTCAACATAAAGACACTATAACGCTAAAATTTCAGTATCCGTAATTTTGGCCACATATATAGAGTTATGTGTGAATATATATTTGTATTTCGAGTCACTTTATAACAACTTTGAACGTCATGTCTTACTGTGCGGTTACTCTACGGGTGGGGTGGGGTTGGGGTTGGTTGAGAAACCGTGGTGCGGTTGTACTCCGCATCTTGAAAGATGTCTTTGTAGCCAGAGATGAGTATAGCGCCACCACAGATCAAACCAAGATGCTCTGCCTGCTCGGACCACAAATTTTCAAATTTCAGTCCGTATTAACTGCACATTAGATTCTTCAGTCCATACACGGCAAGGTTCGAATAAGTGGCGACTGCTTTGAAAACGTGACGGGAGTAAGTAGTAGAGGGCGTAGTTCATGGTAACAGCACAATTCCATTGCAAGATAGAGATCGCTTATTTTTTTGCTGCTTCGTCGAAGGAAATTTGATCTTCTAACCTTCAAGGTGTCGCATTTATATTTGTAAAGTAAGTAAACTGTAATGATTTAACTGGTTGATGATTGTAGAGTCTGTAAAGTATTGACGTTGGGTTTGTCCCAGGATGAGATGTCTGTGTGGTAGTGTAAATAATACAAGCGTCCATCACTCGACGTCTGTCTCTCCCACCTGATCAAAAAATAAGAAAATCAAAATGTAAACAAATTAAGACAGAATACACCTCGGGGACAGATAATCGGACTCTCAAACTTTTAAATTTCCTTTTGGCCTGCCACTTGTGACAGTTCATTTTGAAGCTTATGGTTCTAATAAAGTTTTCACTGGCTTACTTATGTGAAAATCGGGAAGTTAATTTTCCTCATAGAGACAAATCAGGGATGGCGGCCATTTTGAATTTCAAATATCAGTATATATTAGGTGTTTCTCTTACGCCAAAATTTTCAAGGTGACATAAAATTTTTATTCTTGATTTTGAACGATAATACTTTAAAGTTTGCCCGAGGAAAGTTGGAGCAAAAGGTCATTTTCGAGGTGTGAAATGTTTTGAGACCATAAATGTTTTTTTAATCAAAACGCTTGAACTTAATAATTCCCACAATGTCTTGTCCACTTTGATATGACTTTTTCTGAGGCGGATTCAATGCATTGGTAGGTGATGTCGCTAACAAAACAGCGCCGCCAACGGCAATGTAGACTCATACTTTCGGACACACGGCATCATAGAGCTGCATGAAGCCAAAGTAGTCTTTGGACTTACGATACATAATTTTTTATGTCATCGTTGAAATGTATTTTGAGAATTAAACTTACCCAGAAGGGAGAATTTCAGGTTTTTCCCAGGAGATAAATCCGGTTTTACAATCAATGTAGTATGTAAAGCCATTGTCGTCACAACGTTCTTCCCAGCTGTAATGTGATAAGAAACGTTTGTCGTGAATTACAACGTTTGCGTCACTTCGCAAACATAGCATCTGTTCGTTTTCTCTATAGATTTTGTCACATTAATCTCTCTCTCTCTCTCTCTCTCTCTCTCTCTCTCTCTCTCTCTCTCTCTCTCTCTCTCTCTCTCTCTCTCGTAGATATGGTTGTATGCCACACACTAGTAGAAGTATTCATAACAGACTCACAATTTAGGCAGCACCAGAGGTTTCTCCCAGGTTTCAGATTCAGTCTCTTGTTCCTCATAGTAGGGGAATCCGTAACAATTCCTTCTCTTGAGCCACCTTCAATTGAGAGAATGAAAATATCAATTGAACACCAGAAAAACATTTCGTTGTTTAAAACAGTGTTTGGTTGAATTTTCCAGGCTCATAATTTCAAGCAAGATACTGCATTGGAACACATAGTTTTGAATTCAATAGTATTGTTTCGTAATTATGCACGTTCATTAATCAAGAGTTGTAGCTGCTTTTGTTGAATGTCCAAATAACACTGATTCCGAATAGTACCATAACCATTCACGTTTCTTTTTGGTGTGAAACTTTGACAATGCTTTCAGAACAAGAATGACGCCAAAATTGTTCTGCGTTTCTGTCGATGCTAAGACGAAAATTACGCGTAAAGGTTTCCAAACATAATTTGTGGTAAGGAACAAAGGCCAAAGGCAGGCAAATGTCCGAATTTCTGTCGACAGCACAATATATTGCGCACAATGCTAAACTAAAAATTGTATCAGCGCCATAACAGCATTATTTTTTGATAAACCAGGAAACATAATGTGGCTTTGTCACAAACAAGCCTGTCTTGTCCCTGGAAACTCAAATCCTAAGCAAAATTTACAGACACGAGACTATATGACTTTCAGTCCATACAATTACAGTGTTGTAAATACAGCTGAAATTTTGCTATCGATTTTCTTATCACTTTTGCTTGGGCTCTTCAACTTACCCTGGTTGCACTGTTTCGTCATCCAGGACTGTGTTTTTCTCCGACTCTCTGTCGTATATTAACCTCGGGTCCACGATGACCTTTGACCCTCGCCGTGAAGAACTGGGCTCGTCAAGGACTTCTGAAATGTGAAATTATCAGCGATTCTTTAATGAAACACCTTAAAATGACACGTTTATTACGTATCTGTGAATCTGTACGTCAGTTTTTATACCATGTATATACGTGTTTATATGTGTTAAAGTGTGTGATGTGTGAGACAGACAGAAAGCTACATACATACATACATACATACATACATACATACATACATACATACATACATACATACATACATACATACATACATACATACATACATACATACATACATACATACATACATACATACAGACAGACAGACAGACAGACAGACAGACAGACAGACAGACAGACAGAAAGACAGACAAACAGGCAGACAGACAGAAGCAGACAGACGAAAAGATAGATAGATAGATAGATAGATAGATAGATAGATATAGATAGATAGATAGATAGATAGATAGATAGATAGATAGATAGATAGATAGATAGATAGATAGATAGATAGATAGATAGATAGATAGATAGATAGATAGATAGATAGATAGATAGATAGATAGATAGATAGATAGATAGATAGATAGATAGATAGATAGATAGATAGATACAGTGTTCGCGCTACCGCTCGCCAGACGGCAAAATGGCGAATTGATGACTCATTGGCGACTCAGTCGGCCAAATCATTCGCCAGACTGGCGACTCGAAATTTGTAACGTACAATGTTCTACCATAGACAGTCTGGCTTCTATGGTTTTATGACCATGGTTCTCCGATATTCTGTTGCATTGCGGTACTTTTTTTAACTTCTTGGGTAGTGTTTTGCCATAAACTTTGTACGCAAGTGGGTTTTTATTTGGGTAAAATGTGTCAAAAATGCGTACGTTTGCATAAAGTTACCGCGGCCGCGGAGTCCGTACAGCTGAAGTGAGTTGAATTTGGTGATAGTCTTTTCCATAGAAGTTGGGGGTTAAATTTTCCTTTGATGCGCATGCTCTGTTACCTAAAAACAATAAGCTGGGGGTCTTCAGCATCAACGTCTCTCAGACGTTGAGTTGCCGTATCGTGAAATGTAGCGGCCATGTGCAGGTTCCATGCCGTGATGTACGTTCCTTTAGCAGTATAAAGACTTCATGTTCACACAAAAAAACTCTTTTACTACAAACTAAGTGTATTCCAAGGCTAGACAAATAAGCAGACTGCTGTCAAAATCCAATGGGACCTCAGGAATGTCACTCGGCAGACTCTCGTTGTCACTCAGGCCGTAACGGTAAACAGTATACCCCATGTGACATCAACCATAACAAATACACGTAACTGTATTGTGTTTACGTGAGAATTTCCTGCCTGTCTAGAACCGGGCCTTGTTCTTGCAGAACTTGCAATTTGTGATGTGTAGATACAATGTTGCTTGGAAAGTTACGGTCTGATCATAGAGAGGGACAGTGGTTAGCAATATAATGAATCAAAGTCACTTTTGTTTTGTGGCATTACCGTGAATGAACCTTTTCACCTACAAGCAGGTGCACATGTTCTATTTCCATGTTCAGGCTGGCCATTCAGTGCAGTGCAAGCCGAGTAGTCATTGTCACAAATATTAAATTACCAAGATGTCAATTTTTTGCATATTTTAGAATAATTTTGCGTCAAATACCAAAATGTCACTTCTGTATCAAGGAAATTGTTTCATCAGTTTGATTTGAAACAGCAATATAAAATACTGTGTCAATTAAGCTTGGAAATCGTTGCTCAGTTCAATGTGATCATGGCATTCCAGTACATGAAGATCTCGAAAATATTATTTTTCCTGTAACTTCTGTGTCCTTTACAATTTGCTGGTCAATTTTTGAAAGTTATTGAAAATTAGAGTGGTGTTCAGTAATCATGCATGAAAGTTTTGATGTGAAGTAGCCATTTTTTATTGAAGTAAGCAGCACTGAGCCTGGGGATACATAATGATAAGAAAGTGGCTGACTTTAAGTTCTGAAATGTTTTGTCTATGTGATTAATTGTATGACCTTTGACCCTCTAATATATGTGACCCTTGACCCCGTCCCTCGAAAAAATCTGGCTACTTGTGTTCACACTGTATTAGCCAGAAAGGCTAATCAGCTTGAGTAGCCAGAGCAAACCCTGTAGATAGATAGATAGATAGATAGATAGATAGATAGATAGATGGATGGATAGATAATGGTCTCCAAGTATTGCCTTCTGCAAATAGCTGTATCTCGTGTTACAGTTTAAACAAGATATATTATTGAAATGTATTTTTCCCCCTTAATTTCAAACTGAAATCATGATATGTGAATTTTCAACTTACGTGTTCTGGTTGGCGTCCTAGTGGGTGTTCTTGATTGCCTCTTACTCGCTATTGTCGATTCTCTTGACACCCCAGCTGATGTATCATCAGTCCCAGCCTTCGCAGTTTCCTCATTTCTATTGGCTGCATCAGCTTCTGACTCACCATTTTCGCCTTCTGGAAATGAACCTAGGGAGGCATGGTGGATATTTTTTATGTGTTGAGAGAATGCAGCGATGTCGTCTTCAGTTGATATTTTTTCTTCGTCTTCTTTCTTCGGCGTTTCCTCCGATTTCTTGTCGAGACCTGAAAGAATCGTAAATTGTGAATGAATGAATGAATGAATGAATGAATGAATGAATGAATGAATGGAGGGATGAACGAATGAATCGATGAATGCATGCATGGATGGATGGATGGATGGATGGATGAATGAATGGACGGATGGATGGAAAAAGTCACTTATGAATACAGGGAGGATTGTATGGGCATATTGACGAAAGGACGAATTGATGGGCGGATCAATAGATCGATGGATAGATGCATGCATGAATGCATGCATGCATGGATGGATGGATCAAGGAGTGCCCCTTGGAATCTTGGGAGTGATGGTCAACAGTGTGAAAGCATCTGAAAAATATTAAAATGACTTGAAAATTACAAGGGTTAAGAAGTTTTTGTAAAAAGGACACATTCTCTCTCCCTGAAAAAAATGTGTCGACACTGTGAAGAAAGAAACAGTCTAACTCATTCTGAACACCCCTCCTACAACCTAATGGTGCATCCCTAGAGGAACCATTAGTAATTAGTATATTATGTTCAAAACTTATGCTGAATGAATAGACAGTTATATAGTGGCGGCTGATATTCATTTTAAGTAGTTGATTCATACTTAAAATTCATTTCCCCCACCTTGGTCTTGCTTCCTTGATAGTCTTGGGGGCGCTGTCCTGGCCCTTCTCGGCAACAGATTTGAAGCGCCCGACGACGGCCGTGATTTGGGCGTCCCCTGTGTCTGAACCGGAACGGCTGTGAACGGCCGACGGCTGATTAGCGGCTCGAAGTCGCTGAATGTCTCGAATGATTTGTTTCCTGGGTAAATGTTGAAGCGTCTAGATGAGAGTTGATGTATCGGCGATGACATTGTGGAAGGGTTCAGGGGTCACAGGAACATTAGTTGATGATTATCGGCAACTGTGGTGAAAGCAAAATTGGCAGACTTTTTGAGTTCGAGCTAGTATTGTGGGCGATTTACGGGGTCAAGCTGATCTGAGGGTCCATACACTGAGAGTCACTGAAAATGCAAGGGCTTTCATGGACTGTTTCAAAAATTTCCAAGGACTTTTTGAGTTCCAAAATACAATTTTCCAAATATCAATTTATAATAATTTCGCTTATCATATTTAAGATTCATCGTATCATTTTATAATTCGGAAATGGTTGGTGGATCATCAGTTTTCGAAACCTCCCTTCATTTTCAAGGACTTTTCAGAAGTGCATAGACCCTGAATGCAAAAATTAATGGACCATGAAAGGACAGCGATATTGCCTATTGTTTGCTATCAATTCAGTGAGTTGCTCCATCGATTTACAATGCCAAACTGAGGTTCGTCCTGTAAATCATTGGACGGTGTGTATGCAGACTGAGGTCGAAAATCTGTAGGAAAAAAATTCACACAATTTCAGAGTAAAGAAAAACGTTTCGGGAACAAAATGTATGTTTTCACATTCGTACAATTTGAAAATGAAATACAAGATAGCGAATAAACACATAAAAGCTATTGAAGGAACACAACATAGGTATACTAGTTTTTATCCATTTTTCTGTGTGGTTCTTTATGACCATTAAAGGTATACAGTCACCTGTAATCTAAATATGCCCATATATGGTCAAAGGGCGTTCCTTGGTATTCAAAATGCCCATGTGAGGGCGCTGTTTTTAAAAAGCTGCCACCCGCTTAAAATCTATGATTTGTTAGATTTTCTCTTTCCATGGTAACTGTGGCAAAATTGGAACAGGTGACAATACCTTTAAATGTCACGGTTATAGTATGAAGTAGATGACAAATAGCTTCAATTCAAAGCGATACTAAACATTGAAGACATTGCTATAAAAGCATCAGTGCTTCATAGGGATGACAATGTAATGACCTTTTTACCAGGCTGTGTCAAAAAAGATCCATCATTTGTAAATACTGACATGATGCAGTATTTACTCAAATACGTCATTAATGTTCGCATGCAAGGCTCAGCGATTTGTCCCATTTCGTTGGTGCGTGAAATTTTCGATTAGTTGATTGATTGTGATTGATGTAGCATGAAATATACACCAAACAACCAATCTATCTCTCTATTCTTTCATTTTTTTAAAGCAGATTGATTGTTTGTTGACGACGCCAGGAAAGTTTGTTTTCACCTTTCGGTTGAAGTGCCGAAGGCACACTTCTCTTTAGCTTCGCTTGCAAATATTTGTATATTTCTGTACGTTTGGATGGTTGGTGTACAGTGGGCAGACAACTCAATTTCAAGAAATTGACAACAGAGGTCTATTGCATCGACATTTTCCATCTTTTAAAATTATTTTGGACGGAATAAAACTTAGACGGGACATGAATGACCTGACAAATCTCCTATTTCTTTTTGAAAATCCCCCTCCAATTCAGTTACCCTAATCCCCAGTACAGGAAAACTCTCCATCTAACAAACGCTCCCCGTCCGCTGGAACTTGTGTCCTCGACAGAAAGTCCCGTCAAATAACTAAATCACACTTTTTATACTCTAGCTAGACCTCTTCAAAGTTTACTACCTCCATTCTGGCAAGAATACCTCCATTTTGACAATTCTCAGGGGGACATCAAACTGTCAACAGTAGATTGTACATGTCATGGTTCATCCTATTACGTCATACAAAAATGATGACACTTTACTGATAAATTTCGAAATGTCTTTATAATCTATTTTCAACATCGTACAAGTAAAGAGTTGAACGATAACAATACGTGTTTAATGGAGGGGCATCACAGCTATGAGTACTGGAGACGAACTGAATTCTCGTTTCGAAGGTGATGAGTTCGAGACCTGCGTGTAGAGTAGCGTACATATATCAGACGATGGTAAGTTAAGGACTCTGGCATAGCGTTGTGCCCTTGAGCAAGACACTACATACTACCTATTGTTTAATTGGATAGTGGGTGATAGATACCTCACCCTGTACATGAACTTTCACCTACTAGATTGGTAGTTGGTGGAAGGTACCTCATCCTAATCCTATACATGGACTTTTACCCGTTGGATGGATAGTGGGTGATAGATACCTCATGTCATCCTGTACATTGACTTTCACCCGTTGGATCAGGGTAGTGGATGATGGGTACCTTATCCTGTACATGGAGTTTCACCCGTTGGAAAGGTTGTGAGTGATGGGTACATCATCCTGTACATGGACTGTCACCCACTGGAGGGGTAGTGGGTGATGGGTACTCATGTACATTGACTTTTACCAGTTGAATGGGTAGTTGGTGATAGACACTGTATTTCATCCTGTACATGGAGTTTCACCCGTTGGATCAGGGTAGTGGGTGATGGGTACATCATCCTGTACATGGACTGTCACCCACTGGATGGATAGTGGGTGATAGATACCTCATGTCATCCTGTACATTGACTTTCATCCGTTAGATCAGGGTAGTGGATGATGGGTACCTTATCCTGTACATGGACTTTCACCCGATGGATCAGGGTAGTGGATGATGGGTACCTTATCCTGTACATGGAGTTTCACCCGTTGGAAAGGTTGTGAGTGATGGGTACATCATCCTGTACATGGGATGTCACCCACTGGAGGGATAGTGGGTGATAGGTTCATCATCCTGTACATTGACTTTCACACTCTGGATAGGAATGGGTGATGGGTACCTCAACCTGTAAATGGGCTTTCGCTTTCTGAATGAGGACTTCGGATGTGCGTACCATCGAATTACCTGTACTACAAAATCTTGGCCAAAATTACGTGGTTCGAGACTTCTTACCATTCATTGTATGGTCTTTTCAGCGGATAAAACCCCATGTCTAAACCATAACCTGAGAAACAGCGATGAAATCTATGACGCCTGTTGTGTGAATCGATCGCGCGATTCTCCTTTGTAGGTACAATCTTGTTAAACAAGATCGTGTCAATACGGTTTGAAACCGTAAAGATTTATTGCGAACAACCGGTGAATGAAACAGTCGTCTACCCCTTTTGTGTTACAGACAGTCAACTGTCTCTGGTCGCACATTGTAAAATTTGAACCGAAAGCTTTCAGTTTGCGAGTAATAAAAATAACTGAATTCGACAAGAAGTCTTGAATAAAAATAAGTTTACAAAACAGCACAGAATGTACAGTAGTGTATGCGTCAGCGCTTTTACCTCGCTGCATGACTATAGACTTATATAATACGGCATTTGAAGTTTCGCTTCAGGTATTCAAAAGTCACCGTTACTTTGTGAAGGCACTCACACTGGCAGAATTGATCGTCTGCCCAACCTTCAATTCACACAGCCCACCGATTCGGTAGGGGAATGACTCCGGGCAACGCCTCGGTAAACAGCCATATTTATAAATATTCACTCTTGTCAAAAGGTAGGTAGTTGCCTATTCACCAGTGTGTGTTCAGAGTGAGGCTATGTTTGCGCGCCGCTGTTATCGAAAATTGGCAAACGCAGCAGCAATGGCTTTGCAGTGATAATCACGTCATCAGAAAATGTATTTATTGTACTCACATGGACGTGTCGGTCGATTCCCATTATTTGGTCGACGGGGTTTCCAAACACAGCTTTTCAAATATTTGCTAGGAGTACTTAAGCAAGACAATATCCTGCGCTATGTATACGGAATGGTTGGAACCAATGAAGAGTTCGCACTGATCTAAAATCGCCATTTCTGTTTTAAGGTAGAACGCGCCTCCGGAACAGATATTCAGACTCTCAAATTTCTACCATTCTTTTCTGATCTACCAATTGTGGGGGTACATTTTGACGCCCTTGGAGAAAGAAAAACTTTCACCGGCTTAGTTTTCGGAAAATCCAAAATTTTATTTTTACCCCATAGAGTTAACACAAAGATGGCGGCCATTTTGAATTTCAAATATTGCAAATGTTGAGTTATTTGTTTGCTTGTTCCAAACTTTGCTCGGTGACCCCTGATTTTTATCGTTGATTTGGTAAGAGAATGGTCGAAATTTTAATTTAGGAAAGTTGAGCAAAAGTTTAAATCTTTCAGTTTCGAGGCGCATACTACCTGCACGGGTAGAATTTTAGAGAACCATAGCATTATGATTTCAAAGAACGAGAGAAAACGGAGAGACAGGGTCCAGTAAACATTTACCAAATACGGAAACGATGTGTCAGGTTGAAAGAAGTACTAGATCATTTGAGAAGGAACAAAGCGCTAACAGAATGGTCCAATAGCCAACAGTGACCCTGTCTTAGTGAAAAGTGCAAAAGTTACATAGAATTTTGAAAAGATATAGGCCTATAGCTTCACGGATTCCATTTGCAAAATCAATGTCCAGGTGTTCCT